>NC_057809.1:191278981-191286902 GCF_018294505.1 Triticum aestivum | reverse complement strand
CCGCCGCCGCCGCCGCCGCCGAGGTTCGCCGCCGCCTCGACTTTCGTGCCATCGTTTTTCAAAAAAAATTAGATCGCTTTTTCCGTAGGTTTTTTTTAGTTTCGGTTTTTTAAATAGATCAGTTTTCCTGGTTTATTTAATTAGCGAGCGTTCGGCCGTTCGTTCGTTCTAGCGAGCGTTCGTCGTTTTTCTTTTTCTCGGATTAAATCCACGATTTTTCTGATCGTGATTCCTGATCCGGTTTTCGTTTTAGTATAACTTTTCGCTCGTTTATCGGAATCAGGCGATTCAAGCGCCTAGAGTTTCGTCTCAAAACCCTCTATCCATTTAACCAACTTAAACAAGATTTTTCTACTGTAAAATTTGCCCTAGATCCATATTACTAGAATGAAGCTATTTTCTTTCGCCGTTTGACTTTCGTTGCTTCTTTCAATTTGATTCTTTTTGCCAACCGGAGTTCTTAAGTTGAACCTTCTAGTTAGATCTCTTATTTGAGTTTTACCTGTGCATTAGATGAGTACTTATTGTATGCTTGTTTGTTTGTCTGTGATAGAATACCCAGAGTGCGCCGCCTGCTACTTCGAATCGTTAGGTTTCGCGGATCATCAGCAAGGCAAGTAACACTTTGATCATACATTTTCTACTACCCAATTTTATTGCATTAGATCAACCCTCACACATTGCATGATTAGGATCTAATTAAATTGTGGGATGGGAAGTAGATGAGGTAGTACCTATTACCTGTTATTATCAAACCTTTGGGAGTTACTTCTACGTTTGCTTATTGTGCCATGCTATGCCAGTAGACGTGGATTGGGTGAGTGATATCCATGACAGATGTGAGTTTTGTTAATTAATGGTTTATCTAAGGTGGCAACTTAAACACACATCTGGGTGGATTGAGGCACCTGGTTATTCTAGGACTTGCCTGTTTTCGTTTGGACCGCCACCCAGGCTCAAAGGGATCATGAGACTATTCATACTAGAAACTTCCGTGTGCAGCCACAAGCTATTATGGGCTCTAGCATAGTTGATTAAGTTGTGCGAACTCTTACAGTGGTAGACTAGCAGATGTAGGGGATGTAGGTGGTACGGTCTACCCGATCGTAAGGTGCTAGCGCTTCTGAAAGACTATGTTTTGGTCATCCGTCTTCTCAAACACCATGTAGTGCGAGAAACCAAACGGAGGCGATCGAGTCTTGTGGGGAAAGTGCGCAAACCTATGCAGAGTGTAATAAACTAATCGTGATTAGTCGTGTCCCCGGTTATGGACATCTTGAGTATCTAGTACTTGGATTATCATGTGAATCTCAACATGTTACTCTAAATTAATTATGTTGGGTTATGTTTAAAGATGATGCTTAATTGGGATTGAGAATGCTGTCAACCATTCTCAATGTTTAACAACTACCATGATAGTTAAATAAATTTATTCCTTTGAAGTAGGGAAAAATTGGCTTTACACAAAACTGTAACCATAGAGCTTTCCACCAGCCAAATATGCATATAGTATAGTTGTTTCATTCCATTACTCTGTATGTGTTACATTGCCGGCATATTCCATGTGCTGGCCCGTTTTGGGCTGCAACGTTAATGTTGCAGACTTTTCAGACAATGATTAAGGAGTTGTTAGGTCGTGGTTCTATACTCAGTGATGTCGTTGGAGTTGATGGACTCACTTATGTTCCAAGCCTTCTGCTATTATCGTTATTAGATGGCCTTAAGCCATATTTATTTGTAATAAGTTATCTTATGAGACACTCGATCTAATAAGTGTGTGATTGCTACTTTGCTATAAATCCTCCGAGTACTGTGTGGTGTCAGCATTACTGATCTAGGGATGACACCGGAGCACAGAGATCAGACTGTTTGAGGTCTGGTCGCTACAGAGATGGTATCAGAGAACACGCTGACTGTAGGACACGACCACTAAGTTAGAGACCTAGATCACTATTCACTCTCTTCTCTTCTGACCTCTTATCTTTTCTACTCTTTAGGATGGCGGATGCAAGGACCAAGTTCACGCAACCGGATAAAGATACACCCTTTGGACGTCACTTGAAGGAAGTCACTAGATACCTGAACATAGGAGTACCAAGCTTCACCGGAACCTACAACGCCACTTTACCTGAAGAAGAGCGCTGGATGATTCAAGTTCAAGTTCCAGGAAGGACGTTCATGCCAGTCACTGAGCCCATAGAGTTTTCTTTTGATGCACCAACTTGGAGTCTAGGAAAGAGCATGGCAGCTCACATCGCTATGGGACGCATTGGAGAAGTCTACCGCAAGGATCTCAAGGATACTATCTACCAGATTTGTGGGCGCCAAGATGAGCACTGGGAGATGATCAGCACCAGGAAGGATAGATCAATCGCAGCTTTTATCCAGGAGTTAAACCAGCACATTCGACGACAGGAGAACCAGATGTGCGCCGACATGATAGATCTGAAGAAGGCTAGGACAAGAATCAAGGAACTGGAGGAAGAACTCAAGGCTACACGTGAAGACTATGAAGAGGAAATTGAAGTATTGGTGGAGAAGAATGACGACCTGATCAAGAAGATTGGAATATTTATGGGAGGCCCTACGCCAGTAGATGAAGACGAAGAACCCAAGGAGATTAGCCCGGAAGACTACATCATCATCGACAGCACCGATTCAGAACCAGAGAGTAGCGATGATGACTATGTTGATGAAGCTGGAGCAGATATCATGGAGTCTGCAACTGAAGAATATTTCTAGTAGACCACCCCATTAGTAGTAGTAGTCCACCATGTATATATAGTAGTCCGAGCACTTTTGCGATAGTAGATCGATTGTATGCCCTTGTTTGATTGAATGAAGTGAATTGTTTGCTTTTGCCTCATGTGCATATGGGTAGTGTTTTCTCTTTAGACCCCCTCTATTCTTATATCTCATCTTTTCTAAACCCTCAGATGCCTCCGAGACGTGACCCCAGATTTGCCTTCCCACCGGAGCTCACCCAGTTGATCCAGCAGCAGAACACATTGATGCAGTTGCTAGTCCAGAATCAAAATCAGGGGAACAACAACAACAATCCACCACCACCACCACCACCTGTTGACCACTTGGCCCGTTTTCTTAGGATGAATCCACCGGTGTTTTCCAGTAGCACCGAGCCGATAGTAGCAGATGATTGTCTCCGCAAGACAGCTAGGGAGTTGACCACAGCAGGATGCACAGATGCGGAGAAGGTGAAGTTTGCCGCACATCAGCTAGAAGGACCCGCAGCATCATGGTGGGAGAATTCACAGCCACTTTCCCAGTCGACACTGTCACATGGGACTAGTTTCAGCAGGCTTTTCGTACTGCACACGTTTCAGCAGGAGCTATGGCCATGAAGAAGCGTGAGTTTCGCAACTTGCGCCAAGGAGGACGGACAGTTGGCCAGTATGTGGAGGAATTTAGTAAGTTAGCACGTTATGCACCAGATGATGTCACTACGGATGCATCTAAGCAGGAGAAGTTTCTGGAAGGACTGAATGATGAGTTGAGCATGCAGTTGATGGTAGCCACCTTCAACAACTACCAAGAGTTGGTAGATCGTGCTCTTATGATTGAAGGCAAGCAACAGCAAATTAAGAATCACAAGAGGAAGTATGGACAAGGAAAGGACACTTCAAGAGCTCAGCAGAAGCCATGTTTTACCCCTAGACCAGGAGGACATTTTCAGCATACCCATGGAGGAGGTAGCTCGCACAATCACAATGGCACCAAGAATGGAAATGGCAATGGAGGAAGCAACGGCCAGAACCGCACCAACCCCTCAACCCCAGCCAAGAAGGACCTGAGCCAAGTCACTTGTTTTAAGTGTCAGAAGACCGGACATTATGCCAATGAATGTCCTGAAGGCCAAAATGGCAATGGAAGTTCTGGGAAGAAGCCGAACCCTTTCAACAGGGGACAGGTGAACCACGTTAGCATGGAGGAGGTTGAAGCTCAGCCCGATGTAGTAGTAGGTAAGTTTTTGGTTAAGTCATTTACTGCACTCGTTCTTTTTGATACTGGTGCATCGCATTCATACATCTCAAGGGGATTTGTGGATAAGTGTAACCTATCAACCCAAGCCCTTAGGTCACCCATGTTAGTAACCTCGCCTGGAGCAGAGTATGTGGCTAGTCTATGGTGTGATCGGTTACCATTAAGGATTGGTAACTATGTTTTTCCCTCAGACCTAATAGTATTGGAATCTCAAGGATTGGATGTGATATTAGGCATGGATTGGTTATCAAAGTAGGGAATATTGAGTGTGCTAGTATGTCAATTTTTCTTACCACCCCAGAAGGGAGAAGGATCAAGTATGTATCCCGGCATGTGCCAGAAAGGACTCAAGTAAACTGCCTAACAGGAGTTGTGCAGGAGGAAGTACCAGTGGTAAGGGATTTCCCTGATGTATTTCCAGAAGAGTTGCCAGGCATGCTACCGGATAGAGATATTGAGTTTTTCATTGAGCTATTGCCAGGCACAGGACCAATACCAAAGAGACCATATAGGATGCCAGCAAAGGATTTGGTGGAAATTAAGAAGCAGATTAAGGAGTTACTGGATAAGGGATACATTCGCCCAAGTTCTTCACCTTGGGGACCGCCAGTACTTCTAGTAGAAAAGAAGGATGGATCGTTAAGGATGGTTGTTGACTATCGAGGATTGAATGAAGTAACGATCAAGAACAAGTACCCACTACCACTGATCAACGATCTGTTTGATCGATTGCAAGGAGCTAAGGTATTTTCCAAGATCGATCTGCGATCAGGATACCACCAGTTGAAGATTCGAGAACAGGATATTCCTAAGACAGCTTTTACCACCAGGTATGGGCTGTATGAGTATACCGTTATGTCATTTGGTCTGACTAACGCACCTGCCTATTTTATGAACATGATGAACAAAGTGTTTATGGAGTTCTTGGATAAGTTTGTCGTAGTGTTCATTGAAGATATCCTGGTGTATTCGAAGAATGAAGAGGAACATAAGGAGCATTTGCGTTTGGTACTTGGAAAGCTTAGAGAACATCAATTATATGCCAAGTTCAGCAAATGTGAGTTTTGGTTGAAGGAAGTAGGATTCCAGGGACACGTTATATCTGGAGAAGGTATAGCAGTTGATCCCGCTAAAGTTGAAAGCGTGACCAAGTGGGAAGCCCCAACAACAGTTGGAGAGATCCGGAGTTTTCTTGGACTCGCAGGATACTACCGCAGATTTATTGAGAATTTCTCAAAGATTGCGAAGCCTATGACGGAGTTGTTCAAGAAATATACCAAGTTCATATGGACAGAGGAATGTGAGGCTAGTTTCCAGGAGTTGAAGAAACGCTTAGTTACCTCACCAGTATTGGTTTTGCTAGACCAGACCAAAGATTATGAGGTGTATTGCGACGCTTCACGTCAAGGACTTGGAGCAGTGCTTATGCAGGAAGGGAGAGTTGTTTCATATGCCTCAAGACAACTGAAGCCTCATGAGTTGAATTATGCTACGCATGATTTGGAGTTAGCAGCCGTAGTGCATGCTTTGAAAACATGGAGACATTTCCTCATCGGAAACCATTGTGAGGTGTACGCGGATCATAAGAGTTTGAAGTACATTTTCACACAGAAGGAGTTGAATCTCAGACAAAGGAGATGGTTGGAGCTTATCAAGGATTATGATATGAAATTGCATTATCACCCCGGAAAGGCTAATGCAGTAGCTGACACATTAAGCCGTAAGAGCCATGTCAATACATTAATGACGGGAGAAATACCCAAGGAGTTAGCAGAAAATCTTCACGAACTATGTTTCGAAATAGTTCCGAGAGGCTATGTAGCAGCATTGGAGATTCAGTCAACTTTGATGGATAGAATCAGAGAAGCTCAGAAAACTGATAAAGAGATTGCCGCTATAAAGGAGAAACTGAGCAAAGGAAAAGCTAAAGGATTTCCTAAGGATGAGCACGACACCCTATGGTTTGAAGACCGTGTTTACGTGCCCAATGACCTGGAGATCAGGAAGTTGATTTTGCAAAAGGCACACGATTCACCGTATTCGATTCACCCAGGAAATACCAAGATGTATTTGGAATTGAAGGATATTTTCTGGTGGACCGGAATGAAGAAGGATATTGCGGAGTATGTAGCCGTTTGTGATGTATGTCAGAGAGTAAAGGCAGAGCATCAGAAGCCAGCGAGATTGTTACAACCATTGCCGATACCTGAATGGAAGTGGGATAAGCTAGGCATGGATTTTATCACGGGATTACCCAGGACTCGTTCAGGCTATGACTCGATTTGGGTTGCAGTTGATCGATTGACGAAGGTAGCTCATTTCATCCCGGTAAAGACCACTTACACCAGTGCTAAGTTGGCAAAGATATACATGACCAGGATCGTATGTCTGCATGGAGTTCCAAGGAGTATCGTATCAGATAGAGGAATCCAGTTTACCTCAAAGTTCTGGAAACAATTGCACGAAACTTTGGGAACCAGGCTAGAATTTAGTATAGCTTTTCATCCACAGATAGATGGACAGACCGAGAGAGTCAATCAGATTTTGGAGGATATGTTGAGAGCTTGTGCGCTAGATTAGATCTAGTTGGGACGATAATTTGCCATATGTAGAGTTCTCTTACAACAACAGTTACCAAACCAGTTTGAAGATGGCCCCTTTCGAAGCCTTGTACGGAAGGAGGTGCAGGACACCGTTGTCATGGGATGAAGTTGGAGACCGCCAGTTGTTTGGAACTGACTTGATTAAAGAGTCTGAACAGAAGGTGAAGTTGATTCGCGATAGGCTCAAGGTAGCCCAGTCCAGACAGAAGAGTTATGCAGATTCTAAACGCAAGGAGACAGTTTACGAAGTCGGAGATAGAGCTTATCTTCGAGTATCTCCACTTCGGGGAACAAAGCGTTTTGGAGTTAAAGGGAAGTTAGCGCCACGATTTGTAGGACCTTATCGAGTTTTGGAGCGTGTGGGAGAAGTGGCCTACAAGTTGCAATTGCCCGAAGGATTGTCAGGAGTTCATGATGTGTTCCACGTTTCCTAGTTGAAGAAGTGTCATACGGAGATGGCTGACATACCGTTGAGAGACACAGTGCCATTGGAAACTATCCAGTTGGATAACGATTTGACCTACGAGGAGAAAACAATTAAGATCCTCGAGTTTGCCAGCCAAGTCACTCGCAACAAGGTTATCAAGTTTTGCAAAGTTCAGTGGAGCCACCACACAGAGGATGAAGCCACCTGGGAACGAGAGGGAGATTTGCTCACAGACCACCCTCACCTATTTCCTAGCCAACCCGAATCTCGAGGGCGAGATTCATCTTAAGGGGGGTAGGTTTGTAACATCCCAAATTTCCAATTTGGAATGTTATACATTAGATCATCATTGCATATCATATTTTATTTTGCATTTTGGTTTATCCTAGAAATTCTACGCAACTCAATGACCCACGGAGAGAGTTGGGGATTTCGTTATTCTCATATTTGAGTTCTCTCAAATTTTGAGAATAGGATCATTTGATTTTATTTATTTTA
The DNA here is from genome assembly GCF_018294505.1 of Triticum aestivum. NCBI lineage: Eukaryota > Viridiplantae > Streptophyta > Magnoliopsida > Poales > Poaceae > Triticum > Triticum aestivum. The sequence goes on along the minus strand of NC_057809.1, from coordinate 191,279,372 downwards.
TCATCAATTATTTCTATTACAACAATATGAGAGAGGGAATAAAATGACTTTCCCAAAATAAAGAAATATTGAGGATTTAATAATAGAATCAAATAAGATTTTATTTCGAAGTTTTTCAGAGTTTTATTTGAATTTAGGAAAAATGTGCATTTTTCAAAATTGCATTTAGGTCCCACATAAATGTTCACCTTGTGCGCCTTGATTTTAGAAGCCCGTGAAAATTTATTTCGGAATTTTTGGAGTCCGTTTAGATTTCTTTTTATTTTTCTTCCGAGCGAAAAAAAAGTGAACCGACCTACGGGCCGTGCCCGACTAGGACTCCGGCCCGGCTAGCCTTTATAAGCCAGGGGAGGCCCAGCCCCAGCCCCAGCCAAACCCTAGCCGCCGCGCC
>NC_057809.1:191270523-191278588 GCF_018294505.1 Triticum aestivum | reverse complement strand
GCCGGACGCCGCCGCCGCCGCCGAGGTTCGCAACCGCCTCGACTTCCATGCCATCGGTTTTTTTAAAAAAATTAGATCGGTTTTTCTGTCGGTTTTTTCTAGTTTCGGTTTTTTAAATAGATCGGTTTTTTCGGTTTATTTAATTAGCGCGCGTTCGTCCGTTCGTTCGTTCTAGCGAGCGTTCGTCGTTTTTCTTTTTCTGGGATTAAATCCGCGATTTTTCTGATCGCGATTCCTGATCCGATTTTCGTTTTAGTATAACTTTTCGCTTGTTTCGTCTCGAAACCCTCTATCTGTTTAACCAACTTAAACAAGATTTTTGTACTATAAAATTTGCCCTAGATCCAGATTACTAGAACGAAACTGTTTTCTTTCGCCGTTTGACATTCGTTGCTTCTTCCGATTTGATTCCTTTTGCCAACCATAGTTCTTAAGTTAGATCTCTTATTTGAGTTTTACCTGTGCATTAGATGAGTACTTATTGTATGCTTGTTTGTTTGTCTGCGACAGAATACCCGGAGTGCGCCGCCTGTTACTTCGAATCGTTAGGTTTTGCGGATCATCAGCAAGGCAAGTAACACTTTGATCATACCTTTTCTACTACCCAGTTTTATGGCATTAGATCAACCCTCACACATTGCATGATTAGGATCTAATTAAATTGTGGGATGGGAAGTAGATGAGGTAGTACCTATTACCTATTATTATCAAACATTTGGGAGTTACTTCTACGTTTGCTTATTGTGCCATGCTATGCCAGTAGACGTGGATTGGGTGAGTGATATCCATGACAGATGTGAGTTTTGTTAATTAATGGTTTATCTAAGGTGGCAGCTTAAACACACATCTGGGTGGATTGAGGCACCTGGTTATTCCAGGACTTGCCTGTTTTCTTTTGGACCGCCACCCAGGCTCAAAGGGATCATGAGACTATTCATACTAGAAACTTTCGTGTGCAGCCACAAGCTATTATGGGCTCTAGCATAGTTGATTAAGTTGTGCGAACTCTTACAGTGGTAGACTAGCAGATGTAGGTGGTACGGTCTACCCGATCGTAAGGTGCTAGCGCTTCTGAAAGACTATGTCTCGGTCATCCGTCTTCTCAAACACCATGTAGTGCGAGAAACCAAACGGAGGCGATCGACTCTTGTGGGGAAAAGTGCGCAAACCTCTGCAGAGTGTAATAAACTAATCATGATTAGACATGTCCCCGGTTATGGACATCTTGAGTATCTAGTACTTGGATTGTCATGTGAATCTCAACATGTTACTCTAAATTAATTTTGTTGGGTTATGTTTAAAGATGATGCTTAATTGGGATTGAGAATGTTGTCAACCATTCTCAATGTTTAACAACTACCATGATAGTTAAATAAATTTATTCCTTTGAAGTAGGGAAAAATTGGCTTTACACAAAACTGTAACTATAGAGCTTTCCACCAGCCAAATATGCATATAGTATAGCTGTTTCATTCCATTACTCTCTATGAGTTACATTGCCAGCATATTCCATGTGCTGATCCGTTTCGGGCTGCAACGTTAATGTTGCAGACTTTTCAGACGACGATTAAGGAGTTTTTAGGTCGTGGTTCTATACTCAGTGATGCCGTTGGAGTTGATGGACTCACTTATCTTCCAAGCCTTCCGCTGTTATCATTATTAGATGGCCTTAAGACATATTTATTTGTAATAAGTTCTCTTATGAGACACTCGATGTAATAAGTGTGTGATTGCTACTCTGCTATAAATCCTCCGAGTACTGTGTGGTGTCGGCATTACTGATCCAGGGATGACACCGGAGCACAGAGATCAAACTGTTTGAGGTCTGGTCGCTACACTTTATCTCCTGATTGGGAGAAAAGGCATTACCTCTTTAAAACCTTCTTTGATGCACCGAACACTTCAAGTGGACGGATGCAGCCACGGCTGGATTGGAAGAAATAAAAGCCCTCTTGGCAAGCAACCCAATCTTGGCCGCGCCAAATATCGGCGAACCAATGCTGTTATATATAGCGGCAACACACCAGGTTTTAAGCGCAGTGCTCGTCGTCGAACGAGAGACGGACGGACATAAGTTCCCGCTTCAAAAGCCGGTATACTATGTATCCATTGTCCTCACTCCATGCAAATCATGGTACCCACATTATCAAAAGATAGCATATGCGGTCTTCATGGCATCCCGAAAACTACGACACTACTTTCAAGAGTGTTCAATTATGGTGGCCTCTGAAGTACCACTCAATGACATAATAAATAACCGCGATGCCACGGGCCGGATTGCTAAATGGGCTATTGAGCTCCTCCCGTTCGACATAACGTACAAACCACAGTGAGCCATTAATTCGCAAGTACTGGCTGATTTCGTCGCCGAATGGACAGAAGCCGAACTCCCTAAAGAGTACGGCACGTACTCCAATTGGATCATGCACTTCGACGGCTCTAAGATGCTGGCTGGTCAGGGGGCAGGCATCATCCTGACATACCCCACCGGAGATACAGTCCAATACATACTCCAAATATTATACACAGACTCCAACAATGCAGCAGAATATGAGGCCCTGCTGCATGGTCTCCAGATGGCAATCTCCATGGGCATTCAACGCCTAGAGGTGCGTGGTGATTCGAACCTCGCAATATCTCAAATAAATGGAGACTTTGACGCCAAGGACCCAAAAATGGAGGCTTACCGCAATGCCGTCCTCAAATTTGTCAGCTTGGTTCGAGGGGCTCGAATTCCACCATGTGGTCCGAGAAAACAATCAAGCGGCGGATATCCTCGCCCGCATCGGTGCTAAGAGCGAACCTGTCCCACCTAATATCTTCTTGGAACGGATGTTTAAGCCATCCGTGGTGTGGGAAGGGGAGACCAGCAACAACAGTCCGGATCCGGCCACAACACCAGATCCCGAACACTCTGACATAATTGGAGGATCTGCCACTGAAATAACACCTTCGGCCCACGTAATTATGGTTGTCATCACCCCGTGGACAGAACCCTTCTTGGCTTACGTAAATAGGCAGGAACTCCCTGAGGACCCAAACGAGGCACGTTGCATTGTGCGGCGGTCTAAAGCCTACAAGGTCCACAAGGGAGAGCTTTATAAGAAAAGCGCTACCGGAGTACTTCAAAGGTGCATCTCCGAGGAGGAAGGACGACAACTTTTGGCAGAAATTCATGCTGGACTCGGCGGCCATCACGCCGCAGCTTGGGGCCTTGTAAGCAAGGCCTTCCTTACAAGTTTTTACTGGCCGACAGCCCGAGCAGATGCACATGACCTCGTCCAACATTGTGTCGGTTGCCAACTTTTTACAAACCAAAGCCATATGCCACCTACCGCTCTCCAAACAATCACCATTACTTGGACCTTTGCGGCCTGGGGGCTTGATATGGTCGGACCCCTTAAAGGAGAAAGCCATAAGAAAAAGCACCTATTGGTCATGGTGGATAAATTCACCAAATAGATAGAAGCCAAACCAGTTATAACGGCCGAGTCCGGACCAGTGATAGACTTCATATCTAGGGTTGTACACTGTTACAGTGTCCCCCATAGCATCATCACTGATAACGGCTCGAACTTCATTGCCAACGAGGTAAAAACTTGGTGCGGCAACATGGGCATTAAGCTCGATTATGCCTCCGTCTATCACCCCCAAACAAACGGTCAAGTCGAACGAGCAAATGGTCTAATTATGAGCGGCATTAAACCCGTATTAGTGCGATCCTTGAAGAAATCAGACACGCACTGGGTTGAGGAGCTCGACTCCATACTATGGGGGCTGCGGACCATGCCGAATCGCACTACCGGATACACAACGTTTTTATGGTGTACGGCGCAGAGGCGGTACTTCCCTGCAACATCATTCATGACTCACCTCGAGTGCGCATGTATGAAGAGAAAGAAGTCGAGCTTGATCGGCAGGACAGTTTAGACGCCCTGGAGGAGGAGCGTGACGTTGCAAAGGCCCGCTCAGCATTCTATCAGCAACAGGCTCGATGGTATCAAAGCAGAGAAGTATGGGCCAAAACTTATAACGTTGGCGAACTCGTTCTACGCCTACCAGAGAGGAAAAAGGACAAGCTCAAGCCCAAATGGGAAGGTCCCTTTATCACTGACAAAGTTCTGACCGGGGGAGCGTACCATCTGCGTGATGCATCGAACAATCGACTCGAGCCAAACCCATGGAACGCGGCCAGACTCCGAAGGTTCTACGCCTAGTGCCGGACTCTGTGTTCGCCTCCCTACCTCCGCCTTTTATATATATATCCGCTATATGTCTCTCTTTCTTTCTTTATTCCATTTTTATTCATGGCCTTAAAAGGTTAAAATGTGTCTTGACTACACAGTCTTGAGACGCCATGCGTGCTCATTTTACCTAGGGGCTTCTTATACAGAAGCTTAGTATAATTATGTTCCGGGCTCTATGTCCCCCTGCACATGTGTTAATTTTCCACATGTACCTTTTCTTCACCATTATATGCATTGATATGACTTAAGTTTTGGCCAAGCTAGGTTGCCTGGCTCTTGTGTTTATGCCCTACGTTCCCGTTAATTCGGCTAGGGCATAATGGGAGCACCTCTGCGATTGTTACTGTCGGGTCAGCCGGATGTGTACCCCAGACTAGGTGAAGCCGAAAGCTAGCATTCTTAAGGGAAAATTTGGTCGGTGAACAAAAGATGACTTTTACTTATTACAATAAATGCCCCCAGATACTTATATCCTGCGTCTCTTTTCGATCTAGCATGTAACACCTCATATCACTTTGCGGCCTCACGCATGGTATTCCCACGGGTGTCGCCTTACCTTTACCCGGGACCGTTTGCGCCTTTTGGCACACGTATATGACAGTGTCGCTAGCATCTATATGATAAAGAGCCCGGGCTGACATGGCTAGTTGTAAACCCAAAGTGGCACAAACTTACAGGGACAGGCATCCATGACCCAGCATCGAACGTGTCGGTCATCAGCGAGTGAATCCAGGCTGTAGCATTGGGCTAGCAGGACTCCGGTGAACCGGGCTGTAGCGGGCTAACAGGACTCCAGTATTCATCGCGTGACATTTCCCTGAAGGGACAGACACAGGAACGAAGAAGGACACATGCCGGCCAGCCTAAGTGTTCCGGAGCAGTAGCAAGCTACCATGGCTCGGTGGAAACACTAGGAGACATTTCCCGGTAAGAGAGGCTACTAAAGATAAACAACTAGATGGTCTGATCCCACACATACCAAGCATTTCAATAACATACACACAATATGCTCGATATGTGCAAATACAACATGGCATCACAACATGACTCTACGACTCAAGTATTTATTCAATAGGCTCTGAGGAGCGAGATATTACAAACAGGGGTCTCACGACCCAACATTCAGAGCATACAAATCAAAGCACAAGCGGAAGCTATCATGTCTGAGTACAGACATCTATAAATGAAAAAGGCTGAGAAGCCTGACTATCTACCAGATCCTGCCAAGGCACAAGATCGTAGCTGAGGTAACAAGCTAAACATCGAAGTCCACGCGAAACTACTAGTGAGACCGAAGTCTCTCTGCAAAAACATAAAATAGGCAAACGTGAGTACAAATGTACCCAGCAAGACTTACATCAGAACTAACTACATATGCATCATTATCAACAAAGGGGATGGTGGGGTTTAACTGCAGCAAGCCAGCTTTGACTCGGTGGCTATCCTGAACTACGACTGCAATGTAACTCTTTTGAGGTGGCGCACACGAGTCCACATATTCACCATATCAATACACCACTATGGATCCGCTCCCGTCTCCCTACGAGAACGCCATCCATAGCACTCACGCTTATCTTGCGTATTTTAGAGTATCCACTTTCACTTGTCTATGAACTGATATAAGCAACCCAGAAGTCCTTTACCGCGGACACGGCTATTCGAATAGATGATGTTAACCCTACAGGGGTGTACTTCTTCATACATGTTTCCACCACTTAGCGTCTGCACACGACATGTGCTCGGCAGACTTCAAGCGAAAGCCGACGTGGGTGTAGACCACGACCTACCTAAACACTCAAGTCTCTAGTCCAGGTTTATCGCCTATTCGGGTTCCATCCATGAGGAGATCCGGCCGGAGTTTCGCTCACAGCCCCAAACGATGTGAACAGGGTTCCGTGACACCAAACAGGCGCCCGGTATACCCGGCCACGTGCCTACCGCATCACAGCCCACCCCTACGGTCAGCGCTGTCCACGGCCTCCAGCATACTACAAACACCAGAAACTACTTGCAACTCCTGGACAGAGGACAAGGGTGAATAAGAAGTCGAGCGGGGTCATATTTCAGGGCCCAATGTATGGTAGTAGCTGAATCATGGATCACAAACACAGAACTCAGTTCCTGAGGACGGCTGCAATGAGACAACCCACCATGTACTCCTACATGGCCTCTCACTGCTACCTTTACCAAATCGTGTTCACACACTTAGCTCACACACAGTAGAACATGTTCACACACCTCTGATTCATCCCTGATGAATCAGACCTGACTCAACTCTAAGCAGTAGCAGGCATGACAAACAAGCAAGAATGAGTAGGCACAACAGGGCTCAAACAACTCCTACTCATGCTAGTGGGTTTCATCTATTTACTGTGGCAATGACAGGTCATGCAAAGGATAAAGGGGTTCAGCTACCGCAGCAAGTAACAGATGAATCGGTGTTGTCCTAATGCAGTAAAAGAGAGCAGGAGCGAGAGAGTAGGATTGTATCGGAATGAACAAGGGGGTTTTTGCTTGCCTGGCACTTCTGAAGATAACATTGAGTCTTCATCAGTGTCAACGATCACATCATCGGTATCGCGTCTATCGAGAGGGGACAAATACCGGCAACACAGAAAGGAACACAATCAATGCAATGCACAATATGATGCATGCTCATGACCATGGCAATATGAATGTGTTTTGAGCTAATGCAACTAGCAACAGATTAAATGAAGTTGGTTTGAATATAATATTCAAATTCAAACTCCATATGTGATTATTCAAATGCCATTTAATTGATTTGTGCTAAACAGCAGCTATAAGTTGTTCTGACATGCATGAAAATGGTACAGATGGATTCCTTGAATTTTTCTGATAATTTTTCATATATAATTTATTTAATTTGGAGTTATGGTTAATTTTCTATGATTTTTAGAAGTTTTAGGCATTTTCTGGAATTTCCTGAATAATATTAAATCCAGAAATGATTATGGCGTCAGCACCACGTCACAGTGACGTCAGCAGGGTCAACTGGGCGCCCCAGGTCAAACCTGACGTGTGGGGGCCACACGTCAGTGACACAGGAGCTAATCCCGGTCAAACCCAGCGCTGACTGGGGTTTGACCAGGGGTGGGGCCCACTGTCAGTGGCTGTGGGGGTGTTTAGCGTGGTCATTAGTGCTAACTAAATCAGCGCCACGTCAGCTGCCGGCGTTTAACCGCCGGCAACCTCAGATCGCGACGGCGTCCGCGTCGGGTTTGCGCTACAGGGCACCATTTTACTCGTGGTTTGCGGCTACGGCTAGCTGGCAAAGCAGCGCATCTAATGGAGCGAACGGGAGGAGCTGGGGTGGCCTGAGTCGACGGCGGCGAGCTCCAAGGCGGCGGCCGGAGTTCGGGCACCTGCGGGTTTGGCGTTGTGGTGCTCGGGAGGGGAAGCTGGTGGGTTCTACGTGCTCCTGGTGAGGTTTGGAGCACGGTGGTGTGCCCGGCTTTGAGCCACGGTGGCTCTGGGCACGACGGTGACGAGGCATGGCGGCGGCGAGCTCTCGGGTCTGGCGGAAGCAATGGCTAGAGCGGCCAAACGGCATGGGAAGAAGAGGGGAACGGGTCAGTGGCTCACCGCGAGTCCAACGAGCGCGAGGGCGAGGCCGGGGACGCTCTGTGGGCGGCGAATCAAGCGACGACGGCCGTCGGTGCAGAGGAAGAAGATGGCGTCGGTGACGGCGCTCCAGGGCGTCCGGCGTCTTGTGGCTCCGTGGTAGGGACGGGGACGTCACGGCGGAGCTCGGGGGCGCGTCGGAGAGGCGAGGGGAAGGCGGTGGCCGCGGTGGTGCT